>NC_135868.1:1917500-1920000 GCF_031162955.1 Sander vitreus
TATTGACGGCGGATGGTTCAAAAGGGTTGTCTTCATTAATCAGAGGTGTGTTTTGGGCATAACATGCAATAAACCAATCAGAGAGTCATCTACCATTCCCTTAAAAAACAGGCGCGTTTGGACCTTGGAGCATTGCTGTTATGATGGAGGATTTGCACCGTAATATTTTTATTTGTAATTTTACGAGCCTAGGAGCATTTTACTAATGCTCTGTTAAAATAACCATGAAATGCTGCGTTATTGACTTTACACCAGGTTTTTGTTGGTCAATGGTGCCATCACTTCCCGCTGCCTCAAGATAGCAATACGCCCAGAATGCACCTGAACACACCTCCCTGTAAGACCAGCACACCCAGAATGCACCTGAACACACCTCCCTGTAAGACCAGCACACCCAGAATGCACCTGAACACACCTCCCTGTAAGACCAGCACGCCCATGGGCCACAGATGGGATGCAGGTGCATTTGTTATTTATACGACGTGGGCGCTGGATGGGAAATTGCATCGGTCTTAAACTAGCAAAGACACTTGTGTCGGGCTTTGCGCTGCGCCGGGTGCAAGTTGGGCCCTAAAACACTTTGACATGTTTACATCTTTTGTGTTTAGCCAGCTACAGGCACTTTTGTTAGCATTTCAGCCCTTAGTTGCATGTCGTTTCCCGCCTCCAGAGGGCGTGGCTTTGGGACGCCATGCGCCCCCGTATCTACGTGTGTCCATCAGAGGCGTCCCCGACACACTGGTGGTACTTCAGCTCTGTGTACCAAGCGAAGCCTTGGTCGCAGATGCTGCAGCTGTACCGTTTCTCCACCGTGTGGACGGCCGCCATGTGCGACTGCATGCTAGCCTTGTGTGCGTACTTTTTACCACAAACTGGGCACGGGAACGGCTTCTCCCCCGTGTGAGTCCTCATGTGGATCTTCAGGTGGGACCGGTATAGACACTTGAGACCGCAAACGGAGCAGAAGAACGCTCGCTCTCCCGTGTGATATTTGGTGTGGTTCTTCAGGTTGCAGAGGTTGAGGAACCTCTTCCCGCACTCCGGGCAGCCGAACGGCTTCCTCAGAGGGTTATCGCATCTCACTTCACTTTCGGAGCCGCCGTCGCTGTTGTTCGGAGAGTCTAAACCAGACTGAGGTTTCCTGTCATCCTTCCAGAAGTCGCTGTCAACGCTGTCGCCGCTCTCGGGTTTCGGATTCTCCGACGTCCGGACGTCAGAGCAGCTCAAGGCGTTGCTGCTGGAGATGTCATTATCTTCCAAAGAGTTTGAACGTGACAGACGTTCTCTGGTCTCCTTCCAAAAATCACTGTTGGCGCTGTCGTCAGTCTCCGGTTGTACAAGTGTATGTGGATGTGAGTTCCTGGATGGAGGCTCTGCCTCTCCGTTCTCCTCAGTTTGATGACCAACACATTTATGTTCTTGGAACTGTGGGTGCCGGGCAAATGTTTCGTTACAAAATCTGCAGCTGAATCGTTTCTCCCCTGTGTGGATTCTCGAGTGTCTCCTTAGATTTGTCTTGCAGCCAAATCTTCTCCCACACTCAGAGCAGCTGAATGTTTTCTTACATCTTGAATCATGTTTCAGAGAGTTTAGAGTTGACTGAGGTTCTCTGGTCTCCTTCCAATCAGCACTGTCATCAGTCTCAGGATCCGAAGGGTCTCCAGTCTGGTCTCCAGTCTCTGCTTGTAAAAGTGGATGTGGATGTGAGTTCCTGGCTGGTTCTGGTCCTCCACAGTCCTCTCCATCAGCTTCTGTTTCCATGTGTTCAGTTTGTCTCCAATGAAGACTGTTGAGACTCTCCTTTGTGTGAACTTCCATGTGTTTGGTCAGATACCGTCGCCACGCGAACTCTTTCCCGCAGACGGTGCAGCTGAACTGCGTTTGCCTCGTGTGAATCCTCATGTGTTGAACTAACGCCTCGCTGTCGCCGAAAGCCATGTCGCACACCGAGCAGCGGAAAGCCGTGTCTGCTGCGCGTGAGCTTCCACGCTTGGGAAATGTTTTGCTGCGAACTGAGCGACCTTTCAGCACCGCATGTAGTCTAATGGGAACCTGCAGCTGGTGCTTACGGTTAAACCCTCTCCCCAACAGTCTGTCGGCAGCGTGAAGCTGCGAGGACTCGCCGACACACCGGCGGCCAACGTGCCGCGGCTCCACAGTGAAGCCTTTCTCACAAACACTGCCGCTGCTGAGCGCTTTCCCTCCCGTGTGGACAGCTTTCCCACAAAATGAGAAAGGTTTCTCTTCTGCGGGGGAGTTGTGGTGTGTCAGCAGAGTGTCTTCATGTCTTTCCTGGCGCTCAGAAAAGCTGAAGGGTTTCTCTTCTGTATCCCCGGTAGAGACGTGCTCAGCTTTCAGAGCGTCAGGACCGGACTGAGGATGCCTGCTCGGTTCCACGCTTTGCTCAGTCCCGGTTGCAGTTTCAGTGTTACATCCATCCCTTACTTTTTTATTCCTCCGATAAGTGAACCCTGACTGATGTTGCCTGGTCTCTTTCCAA